>NC_136491.1:110084454-110099454 GCF_053919585.1 Euprymna scolopes
TGAATTCTCTATGTCTCATCCAGGTTCCTTACTATTTAGTGATTGTGAACCATAACAAGGCAAATAAACCCCCTTTGTCTTCAACTGCTTTGACTTTTTCGAGGTATGAAATAAACTAAGTTGGTAGCGGTATTTCTGCAATCTGGTAAAATGACCATAATGGCGCGTAAAGCACAAGGCTGAAAAGCAGCACTCAGTCAATCTCAGTCCCATCGCCGTAATGTTGCATTCCCGTGTTTGCTTTACAAGCACTTTAGTAATATCTGCTCTGATTCACTTGTATTCCCTAGACGTACACAGTCCTAACTAATCTGAGAGGTAGCAAAATCCAAAACTATTGACATTCCCAGATGCCGAAAAGCCATATACTGTAATACTGTCTTCCCTCGACCTGCTAGAGTTTGTTATTCCCTAATTGTTTCCTGCGTCCCTGATTGTACTGACATGAAGAAGTTTAAATGTAATGTAGATAGTTATTTTATTACTCAGTTCCCACAATCGCCTCTTAGACATAATCTCAAATACGTCCAAGTGTACGTGGGCCGTGCAATAAGTAATTCCCCTGATCCACTTTCCCTAGCAGTAGAGCAACGAAACTTGGCATAGTTATTAGTCTTTCTCTACATAGAAACCACCCAGAGTTATGCATTTCTCCCATCGTTTGATGCAGCTTTGGAGACCGTTTTTATAGAACACCACAGGTTGGTCCTCCAACCACGACGTGACTTCAGAAATCAAGGCTGCATCATCTGGGAAACGCTTTCCTTTCAAAAACAACTTCATGGCTGGGAAGAGGTGAAATTCAGATGGTGCAAGGTCAGAATAGTAGGGAGGATGGGGAAGGACTTCATAACCACACGCCCGTGCTTCTGATCTGGCGACATGCGAGTTGTGGGCCGGAACGTTGTTCTGCAGGAGGAGAGTACCTTTGCTGATCTTGCCCCGCCTCTTGATTTTGATAGCTTACCTTAATTTCTTCAAAAGCGAAGCATAATAGGCTCCTGTAATTGTGGTACCCTTTGCCAGGAAATCTGTCATCACTACGCCGTCCTGGTCCCAAAAGACTGTGAGCATGATCTTGCCAGCGGAGGGCTGCACTCTTGCCTTCTTTGGAGTCCAAGTACTTCCACTGCATTGACTGGGCTTTGGTCTCTGGATCATAGTGATGGACCCAGGTTTCATCCTGTGTAATCAGTCTTTTGAAAAACTTTGACTCATCTCCTTAGTACATCTCCAAATTCATCCTCGAGCACTCGACGCGTTCTCGCTTCTGGAATGGTGTGAGAAACCTGGGAATCCCTCTGGCAGACACCTTATGCATATGCAAATGGTCATCAATGATATTTTCACAGACCCTGTAGTAATCTTGACATCTTGAGCTATTTGGCGAATAGTAATGCGCCGCTTTCAAAATGACAGCCTCAACTTGACGGACAGATGCCTCATCAATGGCAGAAGGGAGGTGACCAGATCTGCGAGCCGTTTCCACAGACTCCCGGCCATGTTTGAATTCACGATGCCAACGTTTTACAAGGTCATATGATGGGGCATTATCACCATAAGTTTCTTTCATTTCATCAAAAGTCTGCTGTGGTGTGTGTCCTTTCAAATACAAAAATCGGATCATTGCCTGACATTCAACAGTCTCCATTTAACACCTGACTCAGTTCAAACACCTGTAAAACAGAAACCACAATTGGTTCAGAGCTGTAATTTGCCACCTAACCCGTAGAGATATAAATCATTGGACATACAAAATTTCAGCTAGATCAGACAACTTGAGGTGGATCAGGGGAATTACTTATTGCACGCCCCTCGTAACAGAGCCGCTGGCACTGAGTAAGCAGCAGCCATATGCAAATGACCGAACCAGTGAGCGATGTGACATCACAGCAGAAATAAAAAGGACACATGTGTTCGAAGAATAGTGTTCGGGATAGTGGTGTTTGAGAAGTGGCAGGTTTTCAGAGAAGCACGTATTCGAGATGCGTCGGTGGAAGTCGGAGCAGAAACAAGAAGTCACGTGCAACCTGAGAAAGAGAAATGAAGGTTTAAATATTTAGAAAAAGGTGTTGTTAGAAATACCAGATATAAAGGTTTTTGTTAAAAAAAATGTGCGTTGATTATTTTTTTCTTTTTCCTAATTCATTGCAACTTAGTCTACAACGTATTGTTCTATACTGGGTGGTATTAAGATGACATATATTGTATATTGTTGTTGTTGTTGTTCGTCTTAGGAAGGGTCTTAGTGTTTCATCTAGATACAGGGTACATTCTACTACATGAGCACCAAGCCTGTAACTCAACTATAAGAGATTTTTGAATATCTTGATAGATAGACTGAGAGATAGTGTGCTTGACATTTACGTTGACAGTTGTACATATGTTGTTGTAAATCGTCTAGATTGAAATGACCGATGTTCATTTATCAATGAATAACGAAACACTTTGTTATAAAACAAACTTTGTTTATTTAGTAAACGTTCATATATACACAATACGGCGGTGGAGGTGGTGGTAGAAGAGGTATAGGTTGTGAACGTTACAGGCAGTTCCTCGTCGCCTGTCTCTCTCTCTCCGTCTCCGCGTCTCTGCTTTGTTTTTGTTTACCATCTCACTTTATGAACTTTCGACCTGGTAACCCATAAACCAATTGACGTCATTGACCCATGTTTTGACCAGCCTGGCGTTTGCTTTTTGTCTGGTCCCCGACCGAATTACGTCATCTCCAGGTCGTCACAATTCCCGGGTTACATTTTTGTCAGCCTGGATATGAGTTCATTCGCACCTTGCTCCATAAAACGGTCTGACCCATAAAACGATTTGCGTCATAGGACCAGGTCATCACTATTCCCGGGTTACATTTTTGTTGGCCCGGATTTTGAGTTTGTTCGCACCTTGCTTCACCATAACAGTATTTGGTACGTGTAAATGTAGATACAATGATTAAGAGAGATTTACAACCTTATACAACTGCAATATACCTTATTTGAGGGTAGAAAAGTGTAAAGTTGTATAGTTTTCCAATCAAATTGTCGTATATAATTCATTGCTAAGAATACGTATTGTTTTTCAGTGTGTTTTTTTTTAACATAAACCGATTGGTATATCATGAAACTGAAGAAAGAATTAGATAGATACGTTTATTTGTTAGAAGAAGAAACACTACTACTTTTTCTGCAACCCTTTTCTTCTGTGTAATACTATTTGCCCCCTACGTTTGTCCTATGTATAGATGAGATGTATGCAAACAGTTGAAAGTAAGTACATAGAATTGTAATTTTGTGGCAAGCAATTAATTAAATCGTGTACTTTAAACACAGGAAAGGCTTCGATAATACCACAAGTATATAAACAATATCAAGACGACTACTTCTCGTTCCGGCAAATGGACACACCAACTCAATTTGCATCCACTGTGTGAACTACTCCATGAAATATTTCCAAGCGAGTCGATCGGACGTCGAGACACTTTCGACTTCCAGCCACCCTTAATTCACAATTATCTGGGATTGTTTTATTATGCAAATAGTGTTGCGCATGCAAACCACGCATGTTAACCGATGACATGGTTCGGTTCATCTCGTTTTCTTCTCAGAATACTGATGTTGATAGACATATTTGTGTTCAGATTACTCAGATTGCTGTACTCGCCTTGAGTCTTATTCTCACAATGTTTCGGCTGATGTAACCTACGACATTCTCCGGATCTATTTCGAACAGAACACTTTATTTAATTCACGTACTGTAATATTTTCGCCTATATAATTTATGGTTCTCACTTGTAAGAAAATGTGCGCTAATCGTATGTACACGCTGGTTGTCGTAATTTTTGTGATCAAAAACAGAAAATATTTAAAGCAACATCAATTTTATTTACATCAAAATTTACATATTATGACAAGAGAGAATTCGGGTGGATATGTGGATTGTTAGACTTTCTATCTCGCTCTGTCTATTACTGACTTACTTTGTTTATGTCTTAGCTTGACATCACCCACATTCCTTGAATCTGAATGTTCGCTGATTTTGAGAATCGATTTGAAATTTCGATTATTTTATTGCTCTGTACAAAAGCAATTCTAATCCAGTTAAAATATTTTCTTTCATTGTTTCATAATCTAGATTATTCTATCAGAATGTAGGTCGATATCATCGCTCAGCAATCCTATTTACATCTGGTTTTGCCTGGATCCGTAATCAGGTGTATACAATACACCCGATATTTTTCCGACGTTTTCTGTTACTTATTATACAGTACGCACCCGTAGCCTAACGGATAAACTTCGAAGTAAAATTCAGTTCTAAGTAACACTATTCTAGTTGTTGAGGGTTCAATCCTCAATACAAATCATACTAACAAGGCACGAGTGAGTTACTTGAGAATTCTACCCGAAAAATACAAATAATACAAATAATCAACAGCTAATTTAAAAAATGCAGACCTTTTGTGGTCATTTGATTTACATCCAATAATACATTTCTTCTTTTTTTTCTGTTCTCGATTGCGAAAAGAAACATCCGTCCATATTAAAGCTATTTTTATTTTTGTTCCAATCCAGAATGAGCCGCTTTGAGGAGCTTGATTTTCTCCACATTCAAAAATCAACCTCGTGTTCAACTCTGCCGTTGTGAGGAGGTACTTAAATAAATGTGTCCAAAATTTAATCTCGATTGCACGAGTGTGTGTAAATATCGACGAGTTATTGAAAAAATTGTATGTTATCAACTACCTGCACACAATGAAACCTTTCACGATAAATAAATTTCAATGTTCTAAGAAGACGGGAAAAGCATGTGTACTTGTTCATACAGCATGTAAAGAAATGGAATAGAGGTTGGTGTGTAAAAGTTCGAAACTGAGTGGTGTCACTACGCTGAAGAACTAAGAGCGGCAAGAATAGCGATCCCTGAAAATCAGTCGACGCACAATTGGACAAACGGTAATGTATGCCCGAATTTCGTTATGTTGTGCGAATCTCGAATTTTATTGTCTTTTAATATGAGAGCCTACGAACGAAGCTCTTGAAACCTGTGTACTTGGTTCAATTAACGAGCACGATAATAATGATTTCAAAGTTAAAAAACGCAAACGTCATAAAACGCTAAAAAAAAATGATATTTCATTTTATTTATTAGACAAGTAGGTACTCTTGCATAATTTGACCCAAATTCTCGTGAATTCCCGTCAAGCATGGATCGGGCGAGACCGGCAATCATCGGTGTCAGTAGCCGCGACCGTTGTTCAAATGGTGAAACGCTAACTCGACTTTTTATTTTATTTATTTTAATTTTTTTTTCTGTTATGTTTTTAATAATTTTTAAGGTGATATTAAGGAGGCGGGATGACTTTTTATTTTCTGATTAGTTACTTATTTATCATTTATTTATTATTATTTTTAATTGAATTTTTGGGAGTTTGATTAGCCAATGAAAAAGCGCTATCTAAATGGAAGCAGACGACATTCGAATTGGAAGAAAGCGACTAAACCAATAACAAAAAATGAAAAGCTGACAAATATATTTTCAAAACCCGCCAAACAGAAAAATGACAGGCAAAAAATAAATCTTTACATGTTAGAAAAAGAAATGAAAACATCGATGCAGACAATCTCATATTGTCAGAAGAAATTGCTGCCTCCCCCCCCAAATGAGGTGCATTACACAAATGTTTACTTAAAAAAAAATATCGGGTGTAAAGGATGGTTTCTCCTGGAGATGTACAAATGGACAGTGCCACCAAAAGAACTTGACTGAAACAACAAGTCTTGAAAAAAAAATTTTAATACGGTTACAAAAAGAAAACAAAACAAACAAAACAAAAACTTGTACTTACACCTAACAATTATACGGTTAAAAAATTATTTTCTTGGAGAAAAAAAACAAAAATTAAATACTAAAATGAAATAAACATATTTTCATTTTTCAAGGTAATTTTTTTAAATTTTTTTTATTTGCATTTGTATTTTTCCGGTTTGTTTTGTTTTGTTTTGTTTTTTTTTCATTAGTCTGCGTCTCTTACGACGCTGTTCGGCTGACACCGATGATTGTCGGTCTCGCCCGATCCATGCTTAACGGGAATTCACGAGAATTCGGGTCAAATTATGCAAGAGTACCGACAAATAAATTAAAGCCGTCTTAATTTTCGTCTCTCTTGTAGTCACTTTTCCATGCACGGCTTATCCTTTCATCTCTCCTTTGAATCATGCACTTTACTGGTATTTATCAGTTCTGAGTCATGTTATATAAAATCAACAGTAGAATTTTTAATATGACAGGGGCGCGTTCAAAATTTATGTTTCTGCTTAAAGCACAATTGGGGCATGGTGCTTGACTTTTTCAATTTAAACTTAAATGTAAGCCATTATCACCGCACAAGTAGTAAAGCCGGGCATATAAAATCAACTGTATGTCCTTTGAAAGGACAGGGGTGCGTTCGAAATGAATATTTGTTTAGAGCACAATCGAAGCATGATACTTGAACTTTTCATTTTAAACTTTAATTCAATGTATCATATGTAAAAATAATTTTGAAAAAATTAACATTAAGTTCTCTACAGTGCAATAATGACTACAATGTATTGTGGAGTAAGTCACTGCAAGTGGCATGTAAATTTCTCTTCCTGTGTACCGCGATGGGTTCTCCAACTAAAACATGAAATCGATCGATTTGATTAAAGAATGAGGGATTCCGCAGATTTCGATATCAATAAAAACATGTGTGTGTGATACATTCGTTGATTATAATTTAATCACGGGCAACGACGGATCTTTCTGCTAGTCTATAGTAAAGAAATAAGTGAGTAAAAAATAACCACGGAAAAATATTTCAAAAAATTAAATTATTACAACATGTCAATATCCATAAATGAAAGTGAACCGGGCTGTATACGAACCTATTACACCTAGATCGACAGTATGTGTGGTCGTTCATTTTATCACAACAATAATCACTTTGCCAGTTAATTGCATAACAATGAACTGTTAACAACATTAATTGTGTTTAGGAATAATGTAAAAATGCAGACAAACAAAACGAAAATTCGAACTGATAAATGTTACCATTATCCAATCTCACTATATACAAATCCAATCACTATATTGTGTATAGTGTTGCTGGTTGGTAAGTCCCCGTAAGATGTTGAGGGAATGTGTGAACAGTAGGGAGAATAAAGTGAAATGCGATGTTTACGTCAATAGTAAATGATCGAAAAGTGCTGACATTTTTTGTAACCCCGAGCAGACATTGTTTTACTGAAACGGACGAAACCATTTTTTTTTTCTTTCGGACATAACACTAAGCAAACATCTGATCAATGTCAACAAATAGGAAAACAAAGTTTGATTTTAATACATTTAACAAAAAGACGCCTAAAGGTGAAAGAGATATTTCTTGATATATTTTAGATGTTTTCAGATATTTTATAAATATTTTCATATTTGTACAAAAGTAAAATTAACTCTGTACAACTGCATGTGTTTAGTTGTGTGTGACGCCGTAAAAAATGATGTTTTAATTGCATTTTCACCCCAAACAAGGCACATTGGCACTTTGATGTAGAGGGATACTATCATTTTTCGATAATTTAAATTTTGATAATTATCAAAGTGTGCTTAGTTATATTTATGATGAGTGCTAGATTGTAGAAGCCATTTCTATGAAACCTGATTAGTTCTATTTACATACGTTTTTAATCATAATTTCTATTTTATACATAAATTCAAAACCTGATTACCTTCGTTCACATACATTTTAAAAATGAGGACGTAACGTTGAGAATTTTCTAAAAAAAAAAGGTCATAGGTTTATATGCCTAATATACTATTACTGCTGCATTCTCTTTTTCTCTTGTATTTTTACGCTTTTCTAAGAATCTTAACGGTCGAAAGATTTATTGAGTTACTTTCTTCCTGCCGGTTTAAAAGTTGACATCAGGGATTTTTTCGAACCGTTTAAAAGAACTCGTTTTCTCGTGGAAGGTTTCCTCTGTGTTTTTTATGACGTTCTTATCTGAAGTGGTCTTATCATTAGGATGAATTATTCGCTTGCCTCGGGGTGCAATTCTTTTGCAAGGACGCACTTTACACTCACAAGCCTTGTTTACTTATTTAACACTTGTTTATTTTCGTATATGTATATATATAGCAGTTAAAGAACAATATATGTATATGAATATATATATAGATACATATACATACATGTACATGCATACACACACACACGCACATACATATATATATATATATATATATATATATATATATATATATATATATATATATTGTGTGTGTGTGTCTGTGTGGTTCGTATTATATAGAGGGAATTAGACCTGGAGTTTAAAGAGCAGAGTCTATTTTAATGTATGAATAAATATAATAATACTTGAAAAAAACATTTCCCATGGTACTGTAGATATATAATAAGCTGAATAGGTATATGTATCCTAGAGCTATATTAATATTGTGTAAAAAAAGAAATTAATAATCGTGAATTATCAATCAATTCCAAAAGGAAAAACAAACAATGTCATTTTTTTTTTGTTTTTCCTTTTGAAACTGATTGATAATTCACGATTATTTTTTTTACTCAATATATATATATATATATATATATATATATATATATATATATATATATATATATATATACTTAAGATAGGGAAAATTATATCCTCTTGGGTTATATATTCCATCAATTATAAATCAAGTTGTAAACAAATATTAAGTTAAATGAAAGTGAATTTCCACCTTCTGTTTTTAAATATGTCATTATTCTTTAGTGTTAATGAATTCAGGGCTCTATTACTATTCTATATTATTTTATTCATCTTTTTTTACTTTATTTATTTGGGTCGTTTATTTATAACTATCTTTGCACTTTGTTTAAGTTTTATTTATTTTTCTGCATTCTTATTAATATGGTCGATATATTTAAATGTAACTATATCAGAGGCGTGAAATTTATAATTAATTAATACACATATATACGCGCATACACTCGCATATATATATATACACACACATACACACAAACAAATGCATATATAATATTCTAAATGCCAAAAGTGGACTTAATCCATACTAATTAATTTTATGAGTTTTTAGGCAGATGCTGACTAAAAATATGTCTTGCACGTGTTTTATTAAATAGAGAAACGTAACAACAATTCAGTGATGATTTAATGAGAAAAATCCGTTTTGCATTCTATTATTTTATCATGGAAAACTCCAGTATACATCCATGCACAAAAGTACCTATGTCCACGTGCAAAGACAGACACGTACATAGAACAGAACACACATACATCTGTAAGTTTATGACTTCTCGTGCATGCCTATGATATGTTCATATAATTAGATTGTTATAAATGCTCTCAAATTCATCATTATCAAAAGGTACATAAATCGTGTTAAAGAAATCAATGAGTTATAATTTAAGTGCATGAATTAGTAATAAAAATTACAACTGTGTTTTCCATACAGCTTACACATGTAATAAATTACTATGACATGTTGTACTTCGGTATGTTGTTTGACAAGTCCACACGGATGGTTTGTTTATTTTGGTGTGGGGTTTTGTGTAGACCTATCCACACTTTTGGGTACAACTGCTAATCTTAATCGGTGCAATGGCTTCCACAACGACCAGACAGTAGAATTCAGATATTACACTAGATTTTCTCTTCTTCTAGATGCATTTAATAACAAAGACTGAGCGTGCATCTCTCCCAGTGGATCAAATGCGCTTCCAGATACAAACCTGGAAATTTATACATATTTATATATCGAAATCGGAATCGGGAAAAATTTTGGTACTCGTCCCATCACTAGTATATATATATTGATGAGTATGAAAATAATAATCCACCGTATTGAAAAATGAAAATTATATATAAATATATATATATATATATGTGTATGTGTGTGTGTGTTCATATACGTTTCTCTTAATTTTAAGGCTTTTAAGATGTCTGTTTGTCCATAGAAATCAAATTTAAATAATAACGAAAAGTTGGTGAATATATAAACTCTTTTCGTTTTATTTCCCATTTCATTTAAACAATCATTCTACACTATAACGTTGAAAACTATCCGACAGACAGAACCTCTTATGAAAATGCTTAGACCAATTCAAAATAAGATGCGCGTATCCTATCTGCATGTTTATTAGTGGCAATTCCATTTCAAATTGAAACCCAACTGACCGGCAGACTATCTTACGAAGTTCCTTGAACGAATCTAAAATCCCGTGGAACTTTCTGCGAAAGTCACGTATCTTTCAGGAAATTACGAGACAAGAAACGATATTTTAGCCCCTTGTTCATTGGACAAGAGCTAGTCTCCGATTGAACAGGGAGTTGCGCACGTTTTTAATCTTGCAATGAGTTTCACAGATGGCATAAAATGTAAACAGAGATATTGGATGCATCCAACAATATGTCTACATTGAATAAGGAAAACGTATTTTTGTTAATAAAATGTGATTAATCGTACACGGGTTATCTCCCTTTGTAAACAGTAATATTTCTTTATCATATGAAGGTCGCTCCAAAAGTAATGCATCCTATATTTCAACTAAAAAAGGATGAAGAGATATGAAGACAAAGGTGATACCATTAAAATGAGCGACCATTTGTGCTTCATAATGGATTTTTCTACATAGTCGCCATCATTCTCAATGCACTTTTGACATCGATGAAAGATGGCTGCGCATGTGTGCCCGGAGCGCACTTTGTAACTCACATCTCTATAGTCACTCTGAAATCGATGAATATATCTCCTAACTTTACTGACATCAACTGCATTGGCCTCGTAAATGTTCAATAGGTACCAGTAAATGTTGATTCGTTTAAATTTTTTGTGTGTAAGAAATCAATGACACAGCTATGCTCCTGAGTCACATTCATGACAGGAGTTGCTTTCTTAGACTCTCAAACAATCAATATCTGCAACAGAAAGATGAAACGTTGGTGCCATAAATGCAACAGTTCAGTCATCATAACAATGCAATTTTTAATCCTCTCCAATATATTCAGACCGAATAAAACATAGAGGTATTACTTTTATAACACCTTCATGCACTTATGTATAATACAGACCATGCTAGATTTTAGATACGATTCTCGAATTTAAATTTTACGATATCTTTTGTTTATTAATAATGATATGAAAGTACAGAATACTGTTCTTTTTTATCTGAAGAATGGGTTTCTAAATAATTATGTTATTATATTAGTACGATCAGTATTTTGCATAAGTGTCTAATGTAAACGTCGTATTTCCTTTTTTTAAACGCGAACGTAGACACTATGGTAATATTGTAGTCCCTACTAATAAAGGCAAAGATATTTATCCAATGATCTAGCATAATAATTACACGTTTATAGATGTCTATCTCCAACACTTCTAGGAGTGTGTAAACACAAAGGAACTACTCGATATATATATATATATATATATATATATATATATATATATATATATATATATATATATATATATATATATATATATATATAATTAAATGCGACACTGCTTAAAAACACGTTTTAGATACGAAAAAAGATTTTTTCTCTAATTAATTTGGGATTTGAAAAGCGCTCCTCAGAGAAAAGGGTTCGTGAGTTTTATTGATCTTTTTCCCCTCGGACGCAAAAGTAAAAGTCCATACTCATTGTCTGTTATCGAAGTTGCGCTCACTGGCATTTTCACGTATAACTATTTATTTTTATTTATAAGTATAAAACCGAAAATCGGTTTATTCTTGAATTTTCCAATTCAAGATGTTTCTATTTGCCGATAATTTCATATTTATCTCATATTTGGCTACCGCGCGCATTTTCGGGTGTTTATATATATATATATATATATATATATATATATATATATATATATATATATATATAGGGGGAGAACTGCCGACCGTCCACACGACGGTTCTAGGTTCAATCCTTGGCTTGGGAGAAATGCTAGTCTAGCGGCAATGATGAGTTGTGATACAACAAAACAGGACTGTATGTCGATGACTACAAATATATATATATATTAAGTTATATATAAGTTATATATATATATATATATTAAGTTATATATATATTAAGTTATTTATATATATATATATATATATATATATATATATATATACATATAAGCAAAATAAATAGTCCATCCTCAATGTGTTATGGATGTCACGCAAGCTGGTATTTTCACATAGAACTTTGAGTTTCTTCAAAGTTGTAGCGTTCCTGTGTGTTTGTCTGTGTGTACAACTCCCAATGACCAAAGAAATATAAAAGCCATATGTGTGTACAACTCTCTTGGTCAAGAAATATTAACTCCCATGGTAGGATACTTCTGTCAAAGGAAACATATTTTATACGCAATTTCTATATATAGCATTCTTCAAACCACATCTACATTGATTGAGATACGGTCATTAGCATATCACATTAAATTAAATCTATTTAAATAATTAGCTCTATTATATTACTTATTCGACATAATAGCTTCGTTTCAACTGTACTAATTTTTTTAAAAAAAGTTAATTATTTAGTTTTTTTTTCATTTCAATTTATATTTGATTTAACTTATTTTGTCTGAAATCTGAAATCGTTTAATTTTCAAAGCAGAAAACCAAAGGGGAAATAACTGTGATAATTTTATTTAAAAATTGTTTTAAACGGAACACGTTATTAAATATTGTCTGTAATAGATTTGTTTTCATTTCGAAATATTCTTCTAAGCTGACGACCATGGTAAAATCTGGGCGTTTTTCGGGTTTAGTAATCTTAACCCTAAGACGATGACCAGTCTCTCAACGGCGTAGATACGGTGGACAAGCCAAGCACACCCTCCGAAGTTCATTATGTTTCGCCTTATATTGAGATGGGTATGACTTCGACAATCTCCCAATATGTCAATATGTGTCCATATTTCTCGATCGTTCAAGTTTATAATATTATCCACGAGTCCCAATTCCGTGGAAACTTAACCTTCAAGGTCATTTTATATTGAAGACCATGTTTAATTTTACCAAAGTTTTCGATAGTTAGTTAATCTGTATAAGTCCTGAGACGAAGAATATAGTTTTCGGTAGAAAGCTAATCTGTATAAGTTTTCAACTGTAATATTTTGAAGATGAAGACAGCATAGACACAGCACTCTCCCTCGACACTAGCGCACAAGTACATGTATTTGGTGACTTAAATGTCCATCAGAAAAACTGGCTTGGATTCTCTACTTACACAGATGCAGCAGGCAGCACAACTCAAAGCTTCTCGATATCTCACTCCCTATCACAAATTGTTACTTTTCCAACCTGTTTCCCTGACCAGGAAGAACAACACACATTACTTTTAGATCTGTTTTTGACCACAATTCCTGATGATTGTATAACGAATGCCGACAGCCCACTTGGGAACGCTGATCATGCAGTGATAATGGTTGAAATCGCCCTAAACTCTAGACCCAAAACTGAAGAGCTAGTGCTCAAAACAACGAGATATTATAAAAAGGCTGACTGGGAAGCCATCAGAGATGCCCCATAGGGACATATTTCTTCTCTTCCTGCTGAACAGTGTGCAAACGAGACCACTGAATGGTTCAAAACTTCAATCGAAGCGCATGTTCCCATGCGGAAATTTTATAGCAAGCCCCACTCTCCCCAATGGTTTACTTCGATTGCACAACTGACATTGCTCAAAGGCAGCATGCATACCGCAGATTTAACCGACATAAGTCCAGTACAAACAGACAGAAGTACATAGAAGCTAGAAGTAACGTTAAGAAAGAAATAGCGACAGCTAAGAGAGAATTTATGGAAACCACTAAAAAACGCATCGAACCACAAACACTAAGAACTCGTGACTTCTGGAAAATCTACAACAGTGTAGTAAATAATGGGCAATCAACAATTCCCCCACTAACTAACAATCACGAGGTTGTTTGCTCAGCAACCGAAAAGGCTAACATGCTTGCCAGTCGGTTTGCCATAAACTCCACACTGGACCCTTCCAACCACCCCCTACCTGAATTTTCTATGCGGACAGACGCCACACTAGACGATCTACAAATCACCCCTGCTCAAGTACATGCTATCATGAAAAACCTTGACACTTCAAAAGCACGTGGACCTGATCTCATCCCAGCTGTGCTATTAAAAAAGTGCTCAGCCGAAGTAGCTCCAGTTCTCTCCAAACTCTACAACAAATGCCTTAATGAATCTTGCTTTCTGGGCTGTTGGAAAACTGCTTCTGTGGTACCAGTATTCAAGAATTCTGGAGAAAGAACTGACCCATCAAATTATCGCCCCATTAGCCTCCTCCCACTTTTCGCCAAAATATTTGAGACCATAATTAACCATGCTCTAGTCCATCACCTTACAGATGCTAAGCTTCTGACTGACAAACAATATGGATTTAGACAAGCCTGTTCCACAGCAGACATCCTAACTGTAATCTCTGAACGTATACACCATTCGCTGGACAAAGCGGGGGAGGGCAGAGCGGTAGCTCTAGATATATCTAAGGCTTTTGACAGGGTATGGCATGAGGGTCTCCTCGGGAAGATTAGATCTTACGGTATCACTGGTAGAATACTTAACATAATTAAATCCTCCTTAGATAAGAGAAAAATCCAGGTTGTCCTCGACGGTCGTACATCTAAACAATATGATATAAATACGGGAGTGTCCCAGGGATCTATCCTTGGACCTCTGCTGTTCCTGATATTCATAAATGACCTCCCCGACAAAATTGCCTCTGAGATGGGTATATATGCTGATGACACCACAATCTATAACAGACACGACAGGAAAACAAATGAACACATATCTAAAGAAATGGCAGAAACACTAGAAGCTGACCTCCAATCCGTAGTGGAATGGGGACAAAACTGAATGGTCACGTTCAATGCCACCAAGACTGAATTAGTTTCATTCAATAATTACAAGAAACCTTCTCTACCACCTATAGCAATGGCCAACGACTCTTTATCTGAGAG
>NC_136491.1:110104454-110106954 GCF_053919585.1 Euprymna scolopes
TTTTTCTTATCAGTTTCTTCTTGTAGTCCATTGCTATTTCTTTCTCATAAAATCGGTTCTCTATATCGTGCTAAACGCTGTCCCACACCCATGAATATTTTCTACATCTACAAATCTACTATTAGACCATGTATGGAGCATTATTGTTATATTTGGGCTGGTAAATCTCTGTCTCATTTGAGAGTTCCTGGTAAAGTGCAGAAACGTATCTACAATTTAATTGGCCTCTATTTTCTTCTCTGCAACCCTTCTATCATAGAGGTGATGTTGCTAATCTCAGTTTTTTTCTATAAATACTATTATGGTATGTGTTCTTCAGAATTGTTTGATCTATTCCCTGCGTCCTTTGCTCTGGTTGGTTTGATTCGTTTTGGTCTAGTGATCTCCATTTATTCGTTGTTTTAATACCTCATTATAAAACATTTGCTAATTCAGTAACTACTTTCCGAGAACCGTAAGTTTGTGGAACTTTCTTCCTGTTGCTTCCTGTTGACTGTTTTCTTCCTACTGCTAACCGTGTTTTTTGTCACGACAAAATCAATAAGCATCTGCTTTCATTGCTATACTCATCTGTCTTGTTACTTTTTATTTGTCTTACTTTCTTACATTAAGTAGCTTTTCGGCTTGTTGAGTGATTTTTCTATAAATGTAAGATTGAATTAAATGCAAAAACTATACATATTGAATTAAATGCAAAAACTATACATATTGAAAAATAGTATGGCAATGAAATCTTTATAATGTTATAATTTATTTTATTTAAAAAAATAAATCGAAAGAAAAACTACATCAAATAGTATTGGACAAGAAATATTTGCAATATTATACGTTATTATATTTTTTAATAAAATAAATTCATAGAAAAGTAAACCCAATAGATTTCAGTTTGCATGAAAATGGGACCGGAGAAAAAAATTCTTAAATTTAAATTATTAGTTTTAGAAAAGATTTCTCTGTGAAAAATTTCTCGACAATTTCTTCATAATTGAAAGTGTGTTTTCTATCTTAAGCTCGTGTTTACTGCCAAGAGAAGTTGTTCAATTTTTTAAAGAATATTAATTCAGCAACGCTATTACAAAGCATAGTTTACACATAAAACTGTGTATGTTTTGTATAAAAAATAGATCATCATAAAAGATCGGTGGGGTTCCTTGGAGTCCGGGTTACAGCGTGTATCCCCAAAGTACTCTCTTCCTTTTTCGATAATCTTAGCATCACCAAAATAGCCGCCCCGCATTGACTTCTCGTTGGCAATGACCATTGGTTAGCATTGGAATGTCGGTGGCAATAAGTTTCCCCAAGTTCCCAGTTCTCTTCGCACTCATCCAGTTGAATTCTGGTTGATGTTTTCTCTCCTTAATCTTTCCACACTTCTCACTCCGTTTATATTATTTGATATGATGTCAGTTGATGTCGACACTTTCTTGAAGAAGGGGCAATTACGATTATACAGTTCCAGTTTTCTTGGTTCCATGTGGTGTCCCTCCGTTTTTCAGTTTCGGTTTTGTGGCTATGGCGCCTGTAACTCATGTGTATTGGTCACCGCATTCAAGGGTTTTCCTTAATATTTCAACTGTTTTCATTATTGCTATTCTTTGGTCCATATCAATCTTATAGAGTTATATAAAATAAGTATATTATATTTGTGATGTTATGAGATGCTTGAAAGAGATGTGATTATGAATTGTTTACAGTATAGTACAGATAAAAATATTTTTAATCGTTTTAGAAGCACTCGTATGCGTTGTGTTTAAATTATGTGAAGTGATAATGTCCACATTTTATTAATCTCAACTTACGTTATATATCGCTATGCGAAGGGCATTTCAAAAGTATAGCCTCCTATTTTTATTCCGTCCGAAGACATCAGAGTAACTTACAAATTGCATTATTATGATGACTAAACTTATGCATCTGTGTAAAGGTTTCATCTCTTTATTACAGATATTGGCCGTGTAAGACTCTAGGAATGAAACCCCTGGGATGGACGTGTCTCAGAAGCATAGATGTGTTACTTAATATTTGACAGTGATAATTGTGGTTACTATGTCAAAATAAAGATTTAGGAGCGGAAAATGTAGCTCGTTTTAATGGTACCGCTTTCGTTTTGCAGCTCTTCAACTTCTTTAGTAAATGATTTGGATGTCTTACTTTTAAGACGGCCCTGCATGAGAAAGTTCGGTTGGGAAGCACATTCATAGTCACTTGAACGCTACAGAACGCTCGTTTTAATGGTACCACTCTTGTCTTCGTAGGTCTTCAATTTTTTTTATTTAAAAAATAGCAGGCCTTAATTTTGGAATGAACCTCGTGTATATATATATATATATATATATATATATATATATATATATATATATATATATATATATATATATATGTGTGCGTGTGCGTGTGTGTGTGTGTGTTATTTTTATTACCGTCTTATCTGTTTGGTTCTATATATATATATATATATATATATATATATATATATATATATATATATGTTTTATTTTTT